>NW_017098210.1:0-1607 GCF_001412225.1 Nicrophorus vespilloides
AAACTATAATACGTAGAATGAATCCAAATAATACATATTAAAGCTGAATGTTTGGGGAATCTAGCAAGTATACATATATTACTGTAGATTTTTCCGTTTGGCTGTAATTCGCATTCAAAATTGAAAAAATGTGCTCGAAAAAGCAGTCTTTTCACATTTCATTGATTTTCTCGAAAACTGTAATACATAGAATGAATCCAAAATGCATATTAAAGCTGAATGTTTGGGGAATGTAACAAGTATTCATATATTTCTGTGGTTTTATCCGTTTGGCTGTAATTCGCATTCAAATTTGAAAAAGTGCTCGAAAAAGCAGTCTTTTCACATTTCATTGATTTTCTCGAAAACTGTAATACATGGAATGAATCCAAAAGATGCATATTAAAGCTGAATGTTTGGGGAATGTAACAAGTATTCATATATTTCTGTGGTTTTATCCGTTTGGCTGGAATTCGCATTCAAAATTGAAAAAGTAGTGTTTTCACATTTCATTGATTTTCTCGAAAACTATAATACATAGAATGAATCCAAAAGATGCGTATGAAAGTTGCATATTTGGCTTAGAAATTGAATGCGCAATTTGACCAAAATATGAGAATAAACGATTCCGTGGGTAAGAGGGAAATTCTCACTTGAAATATTTAAAAAAAAAATCTGGTAACGGGAAAACGATTTTTCGTGCTTACTGATTGCAATATTGCGTGCGCATTAAAAGCTGACTGGATAAAAGCTCAAGTGACATTCGTCGATTAATTCAAACCCCATCACGCACCCGAAAATATTACATAAGCATTAGAGCAAAAGGACAGGGTTGGGCCCCTTTTGCATTGTGTTAAGTTACGCGCACTCGACGAATTATAATATAAATTATTTCACGTAATTTGCAGTGAAACAAACGGTTCGGCTCGGACTCGTGCATTAAAAGTAATCTCACCCTCGCAGCTGCATTGCATAATAACGATGCGCGTACATTGCGCCACATTCGCATAGATTAGCATTATCTATGGGGACACGAGCAGTAAAGAAGGAAACATCACCACCAAAACGGCGACTGCACCGACAGCCCAAATCCAGCAGATAAACATATTTATAGACCATCTCGATTTATTACACTTTCCGGACAAATTTCAAAGTATAATTTTTCGCTTCGATGGAATTCCGACCCCACACACTCACATCCATCTTCAAACTAATAACGACTATCGAATTTATCTCAAATTGCATCATTTATCTCAATTTAAATGTTATCCAACATTTTCTCAAATGTATTCGAAAATACACATAACATTCAATTACTTTCATTTGAAATATATCTTAGTTTTATCGCGAAAGCACATGTTCTCACTTTTTCCATCCACCTCATTTAGTTTTCCAAACGCATACATTTGCCCCATTCTTCACCGTAAAAACCTGCACATCCAATACTTGCCACTTCTTCGTACGTTTTTTCCCCCATCGTTTCGTCTAAAGTCCCCACAGATATAGGTTACGACCTCCATCTACTTTCTCCGCATCCTTTCTTACGCTCCTCTAAACCCATCTCAATTTTAACAATTTGTATGCTTGCTACTTTCAATCTTAATAATAAATGACCGGATTTTCAAGAT
>NW_017098210.1:1629-11816 GCF_001412225.1 Nicrophorus vespilloides
AAGGAACTGTACAAAATCAACGCACTTGACTCAACACTTTTTCAATAGTTATAATTTGTTATTAATGTTTTACACTCGTTTACTAATAAATTTCAAGTCTTTTTTTTGTTGTTGTTGTTAAGAGATGTTTATGTTACAGATTGAAACATTTCTTACCGCGTATATTTTGCGTGTCGTGGATGGGGCAGATAATGTAGGGGTGATATGTTTATATGTACATACATGCATGTGTGTTTAGGGTCAAGGTTGCGCCGAGGGAGCCGCATCAATACACGCTCTGGATTTTAGATATATAGACACACACACTCATACGAAAGAGATACAGGCAGCCTCGGAGGCGGCAGCGGCGGCGGTGGCAGGAAAAGCTTTTATCTTTCCTTTCTCTCTCTCTTGCCATTAATGCTTTTACGTCAACTACTATGCGAGACTACGCGTAACGTTGGATGATGCTGATTCTCGCTCGAAAGCAAATGGGAGGATTAACATAAATAGCCTGAGCCACCTGAGACCTGTCCTCCGCACGCGACAACCATCTTCACCCTCTCTACCTAAACCCAACCCCACCTCACCCCTTCTTCCACTCAGCATCCAACATGCATAATTAATTTTATTCATTTACCGAAGCAGTGAATAATTTAAACGCGAATCAAATTCGAAACAGTTTTGCAAAATCACAACGGCATTTCACATTTCATGAAAAAAATAATAATTCCGGGATCCAGCGCGCTTCTTAATTGGAGTCACAACTGTTGGCTAAAAACTGGCCTGCTGTGTTTTATTGATTGGAATTCGCGACACGGTGCGGGCGGCAGCGGCGGCGGTGGCGGCGGCAGTTCACTGTGCCAGAAATCGAGTAGGGCCGCTTTTTGTGTCAAGTTCTTTGTTTCGTAAATTAATCGTTTCGCATTCAACGATTTTCTTTTCTTTTTTTTTGGTAATAACAAAAGATTAATTAAAACGAATCACGGAAATACAAACTCATGATTGTCCAAATTGACATATGTAAAGAAAACAAATGAAATTTCACTATTTCAAAACAAATAAACAAAGATACATTTTCACATGACTTTTTAAATGATTCATTTACATGTTACGACTTCATAAAAATAACCAGAATCTCAATCTAGATGACATTTAGAGCTAACATTACTTTTAAGTGGCGACAAATTAACTGTGAAATAAAAATAGAAATGTTCGTGTTTATGCAACAAATTCTATAAGTAAAATCAAGTTTTCTTTTGTAAAATTTTGTTAAGAAATACTGATGTTTTCATAAGCAATATTTTGAAGTAACCAAAATTTTCTTGTATTTTATTAGTACATTGTCGAAAGAGGTTCCAAAGATCAGCGTTGGTGACAACACCGACACCAGACGATGATGACGACGACGACTGGGACGACGATGAGGATTCAAGCGAGATCGACGACGACAGTAAAATTTACAAGAACCCCCGGAATTCACCGTCGACATTGTGTCCGAGGGACGAAGAACAGGCCACTCTTTTGGTAAATACAAACAAATAAACAAACAAACAAACAAACAACTTACGAACTGAAACTTATCGATTTTGCAGCGCCAAAAGTGTCTGAGGAAATGCTCCTCCGACGAAGACTGCAAAAGTAAAAAGAAAAAGTGTTTGTGCGACGGAGCCTGCGGAATGTCCTGCATAAAGCCAGGTAAATTCGCCCACTCCTTCGACGTTTTTCACTCCGGGAGTTTTCTGCGCATAATTATGGAAATTTTTTCAGTGTAATGAATAAATCTTGTATCCTATGATACATAATATAGATGCAAATGAACTGTAGCATCTTCAAAATGATTAATTTACGGAATTAATTGGGTTAACGTTAAATATTCATACAATTTCAATTGTAGTCTAGACTTACGTACAATAATAAATATCAATAAAGTTCACTTCATATTGAAAAAGAGACTTTAAAAATATTGTCTTTACAACATATTATGTCATGGTATAAATAACCTTGACTCGATTAGTTTGAACTTTACATACTTCTATGCTTTCTAGTACGCTTCATTCAACAATTTCCTTTCATTAGAGATCACTCACTTTGAGATCTAAATGTTTCTATTTTGCACAAATCGTGTAAACTTTTTCCTGATGCTAAAGTAAAAAAGTTCGAGTTCTTTCATTTCGGTCAGTTTGATGTTGTTGTTGTTTTTTTCTTTATTAGATAGAGAATGTGCGGATCCAGAGGAAATCCAATTCGGGTCAGTTTCGACGACGGGAAAACTGTTCGGGGCGAAGGCTATGTACTCATGTCAGCACGGTTATCACGTAGTCGGACTGCAGAGCAGGACGTGCCAGGCGGACGGTCAATGGGCGGGAAGTGCTCCAGCCTGCAAGCAGAACAGTAAATCATCTCTCATCTCATCCATTATTATTATGATTGCATTATGGTTGGTGGTTGGGGGGGAATCTCATCGCATTTATCTCTTCTGAATTTCACAGTTTACTGCCTGTCGCCGCCCACCATTGATCACGCCAGACACAAAGCCCTTGCAGAACAAACCACCTTCGATCTGGACACGCAGCTCCTCTACTACTGTCACACCGGCTACGTTACGAACGGATTCAACAAGGCCAAATGTTTGGCTTACGATGGACAGGCCTCCTGGTACGGCCCGGACATCTCTTGCGAACGTAACTATCCGTTTTGCATCCGATCTCTTCATACATTGATCATACATACACACACCATCTTTCTATCTATCTGTAGCAAGATCGTGCGGTCCACCCACAGACATCTCTCACGGTTGGCACGCTGGAGAGTGCTACACGTATGGCTGCAGGATCAACTACCACTGTCCGGATGGATTCGAACTTGTAGGTCGTAATGAGAGGTTCTGTCAGGCGGATGGCACTTGGTCACCTAAAGAACTTCCCACCTGCGTATGTAAGTTATAATTACCTTACTTTTCTCTACATCCATCCCTACATCTCCTTCAGAATTAGTGAAAAACTTTTTTGATTACAATTATTTTATTTCTAGGTATATGTCATATGTCTTGCGAAAAGGCATAGACAAAATACTCTAATTCAATGTACTTTCAATCGTATCTTTTACTGCAATTTACTGTATGTATATATATTGTTGTTGAAATAAAAAGATTCAATTCAAATTAAATATGCTTGTTTTCTCATTATTTACCGATAAATGATCTTTCTAACAATGTTTTATGTTTTATTTGGTAATTTTATTTGGCAGTAAATTTAAAATCAAACGACATGAATTCAAAATTCGATTCATCCTAAAGTTAATTAATATGGGATGTTTCATTTGGTAATGTTTTTTTCGTTTTTCTTTTTGTGTTGCAGTGGTAACCGCGGTTCAGTGCACACCCCCAGAGAACCCCCGTCACGGTAAGGCAATTTACACGTCATGCAGCTACAACTCGGTGGTCAGTTACGAGTGCAAATATGGTTATCATTTGCTGGGTGAAACGACGCGTCGCTGTGGAGCGGACAAGAAGTGGTCGGGTGCTCAACCAGTATGTAAAGGTAATGATGATGATGATAACATCGTCCGGTTTTTCTTTCGTCTTAATTTTCTCTCTCTCTCTCTCTCTCTCTCTCTCTCTTATCATTCTTCCGTAGTCGTTCCTTGTTGTATTGTTGTTGTTGTTGTTTCCTTTTCGGGTTTTTCTTTTTGTTGGTATAAAAGGCTTTTCTTTTCATTGCGTGCATGCGTTTAGAGATAAACTGCGGCCATCCAGGACGTCTGTGGAACGGATGGCTGGAGAACATTGAAGGGGGTACAGGCCTTGGCGCATCCATTATATTCAGGTGCCACGAGGGAATGAAGCTGCTGGGCCACTCGTCCACCGTCTGCCAAATCGACGGGAAGTGGAGGTATCAATTGCCGCAATGTCTGGGTCAGTAATTTCTCAAAGTAACTCTTCATTCCTTCCTTCCTTCCGCATGCCAAGCAGCTTCTGTTGTTAATACATACATCTCTATACGCATACGTACACATGAAAATTGTTTGATTTCCATCCGATCCGTGAATCTGCTTCAGCCCCGTGCGTCGTTCCGCAAGTGTCGCAGGGAAAAGTGACCTTAGTTTCGAAGAATGTATCGATGAACTCTACCGTCGTCCAGCACGGCGAATCTCTGACTGTCGAATGCGACGCGCAGTACGAGTTCTTCGGAAGTTACGCTCCGGTCACCTGCAACAACGGAACCTGGACGCAGATCCCGAAATGCCAGCCAGCCAGATGCAAACATCTACCGAAATCTCCGAAAAACGGAATGGTCATCGCTCCCAAGATGGAGCACGGCATGAGGGCGCGCTTCAAGTGCAAGGACGGATTCGTCCTTAAGGGGGGCGAATTCGTCGAGTGCTCTTACGGAAATTGGACCGGAGAAAATCCGTCTTGCCAGGAAGGTAAGTAACGTCGCGTTTCTTCAACGTATATAATAATCACAATTTTCCATAAGTCTACTGTCCGTTTCCCGGTTTCGTGGAAAACGGGAAAATCCTGTTGGTCGGAAACATGGGCCTGTACGATTACCGGCCGTACGTCAGGAAAGTTATCAACAATAAGCAGATCATGTACGACTGCGATAAGGGTTACATCCTTAACGAAGGACCACCGGGTGCGACGTGCATCGGTGGCAATTGGAGTCCGAAGCAATTACCAAAGTAAGACACATCCACTATCAATACGCATTACACATTATTATTTAATCATATTTTAAAAGTGTATTGTTATTATTATGAAATCGTTTGTGTCAGGTGTGTAATAGGGCAGCATCCGAGATTGCGGTGGAGTCGCCGCAGGAGATCGATAGTGACGGAAAAAATTCGTAGGGCTTATTTGCGTCACTCGAACCACACTAGCCAACCAGAATATAGACCGCCGACGTATTTAGAAGAACTCTTCCAGGTCACACTTGGGGAGCTGAAAGAGAGAAACGAGATTTACAATCGGTTGAAGCGAGCTCTGAAGGGCACCTCCAGCACTCGAACGGTAAGTCTGAGCAGGAAAGGGAGCGGATCCTCGTTGAACGCGCGTAGAAATCACAAGAAGCAAGATTGGGACGACGATGACTATCAGAAGAAGAAAATGGATAGCAAAAAGGGCGCTCCTTGCGATCCATTAAGCAGCGAGCCGTACGTGAACATCGAGATCATCAAACACGGAAAGGATCCGAACGTCTCTTTCAGCTCTGGGACGGTGGTGAAAATGGCCTGCGGCAAAGGATACGGACTGAACTTGTCCGAGAATAAAACGGCTAGATGCGTGAGGGGAAAGTGGAAACCGCAGCAGCCGGTCTGCTCAATTCGTAAGGTGAAAACTAAACGGTTTTTGCTCATTTGCTAATCCATACATCCGTCCGTTTCATTAGTGCCTTGCCACATTCCGGAAATACCGCACGGCCTCTTCCACTTGGCCAGGACCGAGATTATAGTCGGATCCACTCCGAAAGTCATCGCCGAGGAATTGAACGATACAGCTCCGATTACCAACGGGGATGTGGTCGAGTTTAGCTGCGAGAGAGGCTACAACGTGCAAGGCTCCAGCAATCTGAGGTGCTGGCACGGCGAGTGGACGGCAACGGCGTTGCCCGAATGCACAGCAGGTACTTCTGACCCTCCTTTCAATTCACATATAACAATTACATTTCTATTTTCCATGTTACTATGTATGGACTTGATGTGCACAAACAGCCCCTTGCCAGCTGCCGGAAATTGCGAACGGTCAATACTTGAACGGATACCGGGCGGGATTAACGATTTCGAATGGATCTGCGGTCACATTCCAGTGCGATAGCGAATACAGCAAATCCACTGCACAGCCCATCGAGTGCGTTTTGGGCCAACTGTTTCCGCGTAGTCCTGCATGTAGGGCAAACTCGTCGTTGCCAGGACCGGACTCTCCGCATTACATGGGCGGAACGGATATCATCAAGGGTGGAGACATCACCGAATTGGAGTACGGAAGCACCAAATCTTGTGGACCTCCTGCCAAGTAATAATCATCGTCGTCGTCGTCGACGTCCACAATTTGGGCAACGATTAATCGTCTTTTTTTCTGTCATTCTTATCTTCTTTTAGGGTTCAAGGGTCGCTCATTTACCGGAACGGCGAGCCCTTGGTGGAAGATGAAAGGAACTTTCCGCACAATACCGAAGTCACGTTCAATTGCATCGAGAGCATAATGGGCGAGAAGAACACTTGGCGAATCGTCTGCGAGGATGGCAGTTGGATCGGAAGGTCTTTGAATTGTGGTGAGTATATCATCATAATTCCAATAGCCTACATATAGTATAGTTGACATAGCATGATTGCGAAAAGTTTTAGAAACACTTTTGCTATTCATAACGTTTTTATTGCTCCATGTATTATAATTATCTGTGCAACTTTTCCGTGCGCAGAAAAGTAGCTCGTTTCCACGTATGGCCTTGAATATATGAAAGATCAATACAATTCCTTTCGTCGCGAATTTAATTTCATTTTATTATGCCGTAGTTTCAGTTTAAAATGAACATTTAAGATAACAATTCAATTCAAAATTTAATCTACTATGGAAGTCCTCTGAGCGTTGGATCCAATTACTTTTAACACGCAGTAATCGAGTTGGATCGAGGCAAACGCTCGCAAACTAAATTATTTTCAAATTTTTAATTGATTGATGATCAATAATACTACAGCAGATGTTGAAATTGCAGATTCCGATGATTTAGGCACGCCGCACATAAACAACAACAGTACATGCCTGTTTCGTAACCAGGAACCGAATGTAATTTCATTCTACAACGATCAGCAGATCCGGGAGGACATCGTCGAGTTTCCAGCTGGAGCCGTTCTGGTCAGCCGTTGCGTTGACATCGGAAAATACTCGATGATAGGTGAAACTGCGAATCTCGATCTGCAAAGATTGATCATTGATCATTTTAATGATGTAGGACCAAATACAAGAAGATGCATGGGCGGCGAATGGGACGGTCAGAAGCCGGCTTGCTTCGGATTGAATCAGGAAAACGATTATTCGATGGAGAAGCCGCCTACGATCCTTTTCAGGCATCAGCTCGGTCCGATCGCTCAGTCGAACGATGGGAAGCTGATAGTGTACCCGGGAACGATTCTGCATATGGAGTGCTTGTGGATTAGGCGATTCGGCGTTCCCAAATGGACGGTGAGCCACGATTACAGAAAATATCCGGAGGGATGGACGGAGGATCCAGGAAGAGATCCGCAACTGGAATATCGTCTATCGATTTATCACGCCTCCAAGGATGATTCTGGTACTTTTACCTGTGTAACACCAGCCAGGCACACGCATGCAGTGGAAATTATTGTCAAAGGTATATTATTATCTGCAAAATAAAAGGATAAGATTCAATTAATTATAATAATGATATTGTTATGTTATGTTGCAGCAATCCATTGTCCGGTCGTACCTCAACGTCGAGGTCTTTCCGTCAACACCCAGAGTACGAAGATGAACACGAAACTGAACTTTGGCTGCATAAATGGGAACGCGCTCATCGGTGCGCAGGAGGTGGTTTGTCTACCGTCCGGTAACTGGAGCGCCCCGTTTCCGGTTTGCGAGAGTGAGTACAACAACGAGTTTTCCGCGCTTTCCCTGCTTTTTTTTTGTTGTTGTTCTGCAGCCAGGTAGTTTGTAGGTATCGAGTGCGGTGAGGTGGGCGTCGCATTGGCGAACCATTTGCGTGTGTCGGTGGTGTCCAGGGAGGTGGGAGGTCGTGCTGTATTCAGCTGCGCCTCCGGCTTCGGACTGCGGGGCTCCCACGAAACCGTCTGTCTCAGCAGTGGTGAATGGGCAACGCCGTTTCCCACATGCGTAGGTATGTTTTCCGATATCTCCGGAGGAACACAACTATCATCAAATTATGTCCTCCAACCAACCAACCACCCACCCAATCACTGCACTCACAATCAACATCTTTCAACATCAATTCAAACTACACATGCAGCAAACCCTAATAAAAGTTCCCAAACTCTGCTTCAAATATATAATCATAATCATTTACGTGTGCCCTTTTCAACGATGTTCTTGCAGAGGTTCAGTGCGATAGTCCGGGAGCGCCGGAGAATGGTTATATGCAGGGTAATGGACCGTTCAAAGCGGGAGACGTCGTCCAATTCAACTGTAATCCAGATTTTATGATGGAAGGTCAACCGATCATCGCGTGTCAGGATAACGGCCGTTGGTCCGGTCCATTGCCAAAATGTTAGTCAAACTGTAACAACAACAACAACAATAACATTTATTATATATTTCTTTCTGTCTTTCTTTCTTTCGTTCAGGCGTGCAAGCTTGTTCTTATCCAGGAACCACAATCAGCGGACGGATGTCAGCTGTGAAATTCTATTACAAGATTGGCGAGAACATAACGTTTACCTGCGACGAGGGGCACGATTTACGTGGCGCAGCGATGCTGAAATGCCTGAGGAATGGGAAATGGTCGAACGCGATACCGAATTGCATCATCGACGAAGCCACCACCACCACCGCAACCATCAAGAAGCGGTAAACTAATTGCTGCCCCAGTAATATAATTAATACATCCACGATATATACATTATACGGTGTGATTGAAACACACGCAAAACTATGTACGCTATATTAATATTTCACAACAATTTGTAAAAATTATAAAACGTTCTCTCGAAGTTGAATGCAAAGTTTAGAAATTGTACATGGAAATGCAAACAGTATTGTATAGTTTTATCGATCAAAATGTTTGTAAAGTAAATCACACTGTATATGTATGTACAGGAGGAGGAGGGAGTGAGTGAGTTTGTGTACATAGCGAAAGTCGTCCATTAGAATACACGGTTATAACGCACACGATGATGATATATACACGCACATAATAGGGGGATGTTGTAATCCGAACTGTATTGTATGTACTCTTAACTAAACTTAATTAATTTTTGATTGACTACGCAAACATATCTAAATGTTAATTTATCGAATAATTATTACTATGTACTGCAGAAACCGAGTCAGCAGAAATCTAAGTTTATTTAATTACGTTTTTTTTAGATATTTAAGGAAATATATAAATAAATATTTACAAATCAACTTTCATCTTAAATACTTATTACCATTTCCCCAATGCCATTTCCACTTATATCAATTTCTTCGATTCACAAATTATGTTGATTTGACCTGTTCGAAGGCATGTCAATTGAGTGATCAGCAATAAGTTTCTTTCTATCCCTTCGAAGAACTTAAATATAGTTAGTCGAATAGCACTTTCATGATTTCTTATTGAAACTATAATTCATCAATCTATATTATTGTTTATTAGACTTACTTTGATTTTGAACCTAATCAGCAGTTGGCACTTTGTAATGCGTCCGCATGGGTACACGCCAATTTTCCGCGGTGGGTGGGGGTGGTTCAGTCATGGTCAGTCATCCGGTCAACAGCGAGTCGGCGTGCCTTCTTCCCTTTTTGAATATTCAAACTTGTTGTGCAACTCTTCCAAATCCTCTGAACTTTCCTGTGATTAGCGAACACCATCATCCGAGATCACAATCCAATTGGATTTTGGCCAATTGACAGTGAGTAATCCGTGTTCTTAACAATTATCTACACTCGCGAAATTCACACTAGGATTTTATTGAGCTTTTCATTATCATTGATAATTAATATAATTACTTGCGTTGTGTTGATTCACTAATGACTACGCGTCCAAAATGGCGACGGTGGAGAGGGGTTGCTTGCGTTTTTATCCTATTTGACATATTTAGCGAAGATAGCAACAATGCATTTTTGTTGCAAAAAAAAAAAAAAACGACGTGCCTGGAAGCGGGTGGTACTATTGTGGCGTCCCCACGCCACAGTTGTGCGCGTCCCTTTCTTAAGTCAACATCGATCCAATTATGAATGGATTTTCATCAGTTTTCAACGGAAATCGGCGGCAAGGAAAGCCGCAGTTCCGAGCAAGTTTGATGATTCCGATGAACCGTGAGTAATTCAATACTTTATTATCAAATTATTAAAAAGAAAAATCATTGTTACTGTTGTATATATGTATTTGTTATATATGGATGCAAGGTATTGTAAATACCAGGTCATTCTATGCATTTAATCACGTTCGCAGTGATTTGCATGGAATGGCAAGACCGTCTGTGCTAAAACCTTCTCGAGGTGCATCCGTTAAGGTCGTTGCTCCTATCCGAAA